>NC_088397.1:94920295-94950295 GCF_034236695.1 Oncorhynchus nerka | reverse complement strand
GCAGAGGAGGGACGGGGAGAGAGAGAGGGGAGAGGAAGGACGGGGAGAGAGAGGAGGGACGGGAGAGGGAGCAGGAGAGCAGGAGAGGAGGAGAGGGAGCAGAGGGGAGGGATGGGGAGAGGGAGCAGAGGGAGGGATGGGGAGAGGAGCAGAGGAGGGACGGGGAGAGGGAGCAGAGGAGGGACGGGGAGAGGGAGCAGGAGAGCAGGAGAGGAGGGACGGGGAGAGGAGAGGAGGGACGGGGAGGAGAGGAGAGGAGGGACGGGAGAGGAGAGGAAAGGAGGGACGGGGAGAGGAGAGGAGAGAGGGACGGGGAGAGGGAGCAGGAGAGCAGGAGAGGAGGGAGAGGGAGCAGAGGAGGGACGGGGAGAGGGGAGCAGAGGAGGGACAGGAGAGGAGCAGAGGGAGGGACGGGGAGAGGGAGCAGAGGGAGGGACGGGGAGAGGGAGCAGGAGAGCAGGAGAGGAGGGACGGGGAGAGAGAGGAGGGACGGGGAGAGGAGAGGAGGGATGGGGACAGAGAGAGAGGAGGGACGGGAGAGGAGAGGGAGAGGGAGCAGAGAGGAGGGACGGGGAGAGGGGCAGAGGAGGGACGGGGAGAGGAGCAGGGAGGGACGGGGATGGGAGCAGAGGAGAGGAGGGACAGGAGAGGAGAGGAGGGAGAGGGAGCAGAGGAGGGACGGGGAGAGGAGAGGAGGGACGGGGAGAGGGAGCAGGAGAGCAGGAGAGGAGGGAGAGGGAGCAGAGGAGGGATGGGGAGAGGGAGCAGAGGAGGGATGGGGAGAGGAGCAGAGGAGGGACGGGGAGAGGGAGCAGAGGAGGGACGGGGAGAGGGAGCAGGAGAGCAGGAGAGGAGGGACGGGGAGAGGAGAGGAGGGACGGGGAGAGGAGAGGAGGGACGAGGGGGAGAGGGAGATGAGGGACGGGGGAGAGGAGAGGAGGAGAGGGGCAGAGGAGGGACGGGGAGAGGAGAGGAGAGGAGGGACGGGGAGAGGAGAGGAGAGAGGGACGGGGAGAGGGAGCAGGAGAGCAGGAGAGGAGGGAGAGGGAGCAGAGGAGGGACGGGGGAGAGGAGGGACGGGAGAGGAGCAGAGGAGGGACGGGAGAGGGAGCAGAGGAGGGACGGGGAGAGAGAGGGAGGGACGGGGAGAGGGAGCAGAGGAGGGACGGGGAGAGGGAGCAGAGGAGGGACGGGAGAGGGAGCAGAGGAGGGACGGGGAGAGGAGCAGAGGAGGGACGGGGGAGAGGAGAGGAGGGACGGGAGAGGAGAGGGGCAGAGGAGGGATGGGGAGAGGAGCAGAGGAGGGACGGGGAGAGGAGAGGAGGGACGGGGGAGAGGGAGCAGAGGAGGGACGGGGGAGAGGAGCAGAGGAGAGACGGGGGGAGAGGAGCAGAGGAGGACGGGGAGAGGAGCAGAGGAGGGACGGGGGAGGGAGAGGAGAGGGACGGGGAGAGGAGAGAGAGGGACGGGAGAGGAGCAGAGGAGGGAGCCCTGGTTCCTCTCCCCCGTCCCTCCTCTGCTCCAGGTTTTCATCTCACCCCTCTGAGCCTGGTTCCTCTCTACCCAGTACAGCCAGAAGAGGACTGGTCACCCCTCAGGCGGCAGGGTGGCCTAGTGGTTAGAGCGTTGGACTAGTAACCGAAAGGGTGCAGATCGAATCCCCGAGCTGACAAGGTACAAATCTGTCATTCTGCCCCTGAACAGGCAGTTAACCCACTGTTCCTAGGCCGTCATTGAAAATAAGAATTTGTTCTTAACTGACTTGCCTAGTTAAATAAAGGTAAAATACTGCCTTGTTCAGGGGCAGAACGACAGATTTGTACCTCGTCAGCTCGGGGATTTGAACTTGCAACCTTCCGGTTACTAGTCCAACACTCTAACCACTAGGCTACCCTGCCACCTCTACACTCTAACCACTAGGCTACCCTGCCACCTCTACACTCTAACCACTAGGCTACCCTTCACTAAGACAACGGCGAGTCAGTACCACGTTTTAATTCTTGCAGGCTACGGTGTGAACTAGGCTTTTAAAATTGTAGTGTTTATTGTATTATTTTATAATTTTAATGCCGTCTTTGGTGTGTTGTGTTTATCCATGCACAGAGCACCTTTTTCCTCCACTAATATCAATAAAATCATTTTATAAAATCATATAAATGTATTCCTGAACTTTTAAATGCATCCCGTCATTAGTAAATGGTATTTTAATATACACTGAAACTCACTTAGAGCTTTCATTCAATGCTCCAGCAGTAGCAATACAAGGATATAACTTCAATAGAAGAGACAGGAATGCTTATGGGGGGAGGTGTTGATGTATACACACTGCTCCCCAAAAAAATAAAGGGAACACTAAAATAACACATCCTAGATCTGAATGAATGAAATATTCTCATTAAATACTTTTTTCTTTACATAGTTGAATGTGCTGACAACAAAAATCACACACTAATGATCAATGGAAATCAAATTTATCAACCCATGGAGTTCTGGATTTGGAGTCACACTCAAAAATTAAAGTGTATATTTTTTTTTAAATTACACCGAAAAAAAACGAACAAAAAACATTTGATTAATTAAATATGTAAAAATCGATCATCTTTCCTCAAAATGAAGGGGATGACGACGCAATCTTTCCGACAGGGATGGATTGTGGTCCTCAACTCGCGGCTCAGACACTTCATTCAGGGTGAGTGGAATTAGCCGTGAGTTAGCGTGCCCCGGTAGCAGGTTAGTTCTGAAGGACACGTTGCTAATGGAAATTAACCTCGCGGTTATCGGTTATCCCGAGGAACAAAGTTACCTCACCAACTCTTCAAACCTGCTTTGTTGTTTAGTTTCTCGTGAAAAATATATACATATATATATTTTTTTAAATATCTCAACGAGACTAACCTGATTAAATAAAGGTTAAGTAAAAATACATTTTAAAAAATGGCGAATGTAAAAAGGGGGTTTATAAACGTGACATACTAGATGACGTCACATAACTTAACCAACCTGCATCATGTCGTCCAGACAGTTGAAGATGTATTTACGAGCCTCCTTGGACTTGATGCCCATCTCAGCCTCGTGGTCCGAAGGGGCCTTGTTGAACAGACACATCAGGAACGTTACACTTGTTGTCGTCACCAAAATACTGATTCAATAAAAACTAATAAGGGAAAACGTAGGTTTCTATTTGCCCACGAACCCCAACTAAAAGCCCTGTTCATAGCAGTGTGTGGAGATCCACGTTCAGGAACAACTAGGTGAGCTTCCATAATGGCAACCTGTTCCCAATATACTACTGTTAACCAGGGCTCTGTAGTACACTACTGTTAACCAGGGCTCTGTAGTACACTACTGTTAACCAGGGCTCTGTAGTACACTACTGTTAACCAGGGCTCTGTAGTACACTACTGTTAACCAGGGCTCTGTAGTACACTACTGTTAACCAGGACTCTGTAGTACACTACTGTTAACCAGGGCTCTGTAGTACACTACTGTTAACCAGGACTCTGTAGTACACTACTGTTAACCAGGGCTCTGTAGTACACTACTGTTAACCAGGGCTCTGTAGTACACTACTGTTAACCAGGGCTCTGTAGTACACTACTGTTAACCAGGGCTCTGTAGTACACTACTGTTGACCAGGGCTCTGTAGTACACTACTGTTAACCAGGCTCTGTAGTACACTACTGTTAACCAGGACTCTGTAGTACACTACTGTTAACCAGGGCTCTGTAGTACACTACTGTTAACCAGGGCTCTGTAGTACACTACTGTTAACCAGGGCTCTGAAGTACACTACTGTTAACCAGGGCTCTGTAGTACACTACTGTTAACCAGGACTCTGTAGTACACTACTGTTAACCAGGACTCTGTAGTACACTACTGTTAACCAGGGCTCTGTAGTACACTACTGTTAACCAGGGCTCTGTAGTACACTACTGTTAACCAGGGCTCTGTAGTACACTACTGTTAACCAGGGCTCTGAAGTACACTACTGTTAACCAGGGCTCTGTAGTACACTACTGTTAACCAGGACTCTGTAGTACACTACTGTTAACCAGGACTCTGTAGTACACTACTGTTAACCAGGACTCTGTAGTACACTACTGTTAACCAGGACTCTGTAGTACACTACTGTTGACCAGGGCTCTGTAGTACACTACTGTTAACCAGGGCTCTGTAGTACACTACTGTTAACCAGGGCTCTGTAGTACACTACTGTTAACCAGGGGTCTGTAGTACACTACTGTTAACCAGGGCTCTGTAGTACACTACTGTTAACCAGGGGTCTGTAGTACACTACTGTTAACCAGGGCTCTGTAGTACACTACTGTTAACCAGGGGTCTGTAGTACACTACTGTTAACCAGGGCTCTGAAGTACACTACTGTTAACCAGGGCTCTGTAGTACACTACTGTTAACCAGGGCTCTGTAGTACACACCTGTTAACCAGGGCTCTGAAGTACACTACTGTTAACCAGGGCTCTGTAGTACACTACTGTTAACCAGGACTCTGTAGTACACTACTGTTAACCAGGGCTCTGTAGTACACTACTGTTAACCAGGACTCTATAGTACACTACTGTTAACCAGGGCTCTGTAGTACACTACTGTTGACCAGGGCTCTGTAGTACACTACTGTTAACCAGGGCTCTGAATGACTAGGGTGTCATTTGGGACTAAGAGTAAAGAAGTGCCAAGAAGTATACTGTAATATATTGACCCTCCAGAGAGGATAGATAGAGTCAGGTATACTGTAATACCTGGACCCTCTAGAGAGGATAGATAGAGTCAGGTGTACTGTAATACCTGGACCCTCTAGAGAGGATAGATAGAGTCAGGTGTACTGTAATACCTGGACCCTCTAGAGAGGATAGATAGAGTCAGGTATACTGTAATACCTGGACCCTCTAGAGAGGATAGATAGAGTCAGGTATACTGTAATACCTGGACCCTCTAGAGAGGATAGATAGAGTCAGGTGTACTGTAATACCTGGACCCTCTAGAGAGGATAGATAGAGTCAGGTGTACTGTAATACCTGGACCCTCTAGAGAGGATAGATAGAGTCAGGTATACTGTAATACCTGGACCCTCTAGAGAGGATAGATAGAGTCAGGTATACTGTAATACCTGGACCCTCTAGAGAGGATAGATAGAGTCAGGTATACTGTAATACCTGGACCACCCAGAGAGGATAGATAGAGTCAGGTGTACTGTAATACCTGGACACCATGACTCATGGAGGAGGAGGTGTGATGGTGTGGGGGTGCTTTGCTGGTGACACTGTCAATGATTTATTTAGAATTCAAGGCACACTTAACCAGCATGGCTGGCACAGCAATGCTCCATCACATCTGGTCTGCGCTTAGCGGGACTATCATTTGTTTTTCAACAGGACAATAACCCAAAACACACCTCTGGGCCTGTGTACGAGCTATTTGACCAAGAAGGAGAGTGATGGCGCGCATCCGTGCGTGAAGTCAGTGTGTCGTGTACTGGAATTGAGTCGATACCTTGATTCTCCAGACGGGGTAGCTGGAGTCAGGTCCTCTCTTGAAGAAGCGGCTTGTCTTGGTGCCGGCACTCAGCAGGTACTCTGCAGGCAGGCCCTGGGTCTGGGAGATGTACCGGATCTAGCGGACGAGGACAGGGGGGGGGACATGTTAGAATGCATCATAACAGTTTTAAGATAAAATACACGTGTCTCGGTGTGGTTGTGTGGTTCCCACCTGGTCGTACTCCGAGGCCCCGGGGTACAGGGGCCACCCCAGGAACAGCTCAGCTATAACGCAGCCCAGAGACCACATATCTATAGCCTCACAGAACGGCAAGCCCAGGATGATCTCTGGAGCCCTGAAAGAACGAAAACACGTCAACAACAACACAGACAACATGCTCACACAGTTAGTATGCAACAGTATATTGGGTTCTACTGTTGTGAAATAAACACCTGTATATACACCTGTACCAGTCATTATGTTATATACACCTGTATTAAAGTGTTCTACTGTTGTGAAATAAACACCTGTATTAAAGGGTTCTACTGTTGTGAAATAAACACCTGTATTAAAGTGTTCTACTGTTGTGAAATAAACACCTGTATTAAAGTGTTCTACTGTTGTGAAATAAACACCTGTATTTTCTCTGTAGTGATTCTCACCGGTGGATGGAATTACCTACTTGTAAAGTCTGGTTCACCTGTACCAGTCATTATGTTATATACACCTGTACCAGTCATTATGTTATATACACCTGTACCAGTCATTATGTTATATACACCTGTACCAGTCATTATGTTATATACACCTGTACCAGTCATTATGTTATATACACCTGTACCAGTCATTATGTTATATACACCTGTATATACACCTGTACCAGTCATTATGTTATATACACCTGTACCAGTCATTATGTTATATACACCTGTACCAGTCATTATGTTATATATACCTGTACCAGTCATCATGTTATATACACCTGTACCAGTCATTATGTTATATACACCTGTACCAGTCATTATGTTATATATACCTGTACCAGTCATTATGTTATATATACCTGTACCAGTCATTATGTTATATATACCTGTACCAGTCATCATGTTATATACACCTGTACCAGTCATTATGTTATATATACCTGTACCAGTCATTATGTTCTATATACCGTACCAGTCATCTATATACACCTGTACCAGTCATTATGTTATATACACCTGTACCAGTCATCATGTTCATGCCTGTTGCCGGTCATCTTGTTGCCACAGCGCAGTCGTTATGTTGCTGCCTGCCACGCTGCCGTCATTATGTTCATGTTTGCCATGCGCTGTACCAGTCATTGTTATGCTGTGCCGGTGTTGTGCTGCCGCCATGCCGCGCTGGTGTTATGGCTGCCATACTGCGCACAGATCATGTGTTTCTGCCGCACTGTGCCAAAGGTCATCATGCTGCACTGCCGGTCATTATCTTTACCTGTGCAGCGCAGGTGTTGAAGGTTCTGCATACCTGCGCCGATCATCGTGTTTGCCACTGGCACCAGGTGTGTCATTTGTATATAGCGCCGGTCATTATGTTAACGCCACCTGTACCGGTCATTCATGCCACCACTGGTGATGTTGCATTCATGTTGTGCTTGCTGCTGCCGATAATAATAACCTGCCACTGCCGATCAATATGTTATGCCTGCACACGGCGCACAGCTGTTATGACCCTGCCTGCACCAGTCATCGTGTTATGCCACTGTACCGGTCATCCATGTTCGCCACACTGTGCCAAAGTGTTGTGTGTATACCTGCCAGTCATCACCGCCATATGCCTGCTGATATTATGTTCATATACTGCTTTGATCTTGTCATGTTATCTTTTACCTGTGATCGTTGTATTCCGCACTGCCTGCCCGGTGTCCCATGCCCCATCTGCCTGCGCGATCATCCATGTTATATATACTGTGCCGGTCGCTATTGTTGTTTGTGGCACCGATCAATATGCTGCACCGCGCCGGTCAGGTGTAGCCGCCACACTGCCGGTCATATGTTGCTCTGTGCACGCGCCAGTCATTATGTTATATGCTGCCTGCGCCAGTCATTGTTACCACGCCTGGCACCGGTCATCGTGCTTCCGCATGTTGCCTGCCGATCATCATGTTTGCCACACGTCCTGTGAGTCATCATGTGCATATGCGCCAACGCCAGGTCTCAATCATGGCTGCATATACCTGCGCCAGTCATCATGGTATATACCACTGCCGGTCATCCGTATTACCATGCTGGCATATTTTTTTCTTGCCGGTCGTCATTACCATGCCACCTGCGCAAATTGTCATGTTCTTCTTCTTTGCCGATGTTAACGTTGTGCGGCCTGCACCGGTCGTGTGCCGCCATGCACCAGCCCGGTCGTGTATTATGCTGATCATCTGTTGTGCCTGTGCAGTGTCTTTGTGCTGTGCCGGCGCCGGTCATCATGTTATGTGCTGCCGGTCATCTGTGTTGTGATGCTGTTTGGTCGTCTGTTGCCTGTGCCTGCGCCGGTCATCGCCTGCTGTGCCGATTATTCTTTGAGCTGTATGCTGTGCCAGTCATTGTGTTCTTGCTGCGCGTTAAAATATTATATGCTGGCATTAATATGTTTTTCTTTGATGGTGCTGCCTTGCCTGCTGATGTGTTGTGTACTGTGCTGATATTATGTATATATGCCATATATACCTGTTCCAGTGTGTGTTCTGCCTGTGCTGATGTCATATTATATATACTGTACAGATAATTATGTTTATATGTCCACCTGTGTGAGTCATTATGTTTATTTTTATGTCTTGTGCCTGATCATCATATTATACTGCTGAAAATCATCATGTATATATATCTACTTTTTGATCATTCCTGAACTGTTATGTATGTGCACTATTTTTGATGTTATGCCATACACTGCATGATCAATTATCTTATTTTTCTTTTCATTCAGTCATTATCTTTGCTTTGCCACCTTGCCTTACTGCCAGTCATCGTATTATTTACCTCATGGCAGCTATTACTCACTGATGCCGAAACATAGCGTCACTTACAGGCACATACAAAAACTGTGAGATACCTTGGCTGAGATTAATCTGTAATGTGTGACTGAACGTTGATGAACAGCCTTACAGGCGTGAGCTGGGCCGAGTGGTGTGTAGGCCTTCGGCCCTGTAGGGCTGTCTGAGTGGATCCACCAGCATGATGCCTGGCAGACCAGCGCAAGATCAAGACCAGGGCTTTCAGCTTCATCAAACATCCATACTGGTGAGAAATAGGCGTAGAAGAAGAAGCTGAAGGAGTTAAGCAGCTATGCACCATTCCATAGACACTAAAGTTTAAACAGCTGTATTGCCAGCTATGGTTTCAAGAGACCAAAACAACTGTGCCATTCATGACCTGAAATTGGCAGCTGATGTGCCATGAACACTGGTGTCGCAGCATGGGCTGTGTGTCGCTGCTAATTACTGAAGTTTCAACAGCTGTGTGTCGCGCTGTAGTATGAGAAGGTTAACGACCGTCGTGTTAAAATACTGGGGCCTGAAGTTAACACAAGCTGTCAGCTATGGACATAAAGTTCATTTAGCTGTGCAGCTGGACATATTAAAGTTTCAACGGCTATGTGTGTCATTATGGTGCTGAAGAGTTAAATAACGTATTGTAAACTTATGATTTTTAAGTTAAACAGCTGTGTGTCGACTTCACTGGACTCAAGATGTTTGTGTGCCAGCTATGGACACTCAAAGGGTTAAACAGCTGTGTGTCAGCTATGGTCACTGAAGAGTTAAACAGCTGTGTGTCAGCTATGGACACTAAAGGGTTAAACAGCTGTGTGTCAACTATGGTCACTGAAAGAGTTAAACAGCTGCTGTGTCGGCTGGACACTAAAGGTTAAACAGCTGTGTGTCAGCTATGGTCACTGAAGAGTTAAACAGCTGTGTCAGCTATGGACTGCTAAAGGGTTAAACGGCTGTTGTATTTGGTATCCCATAACGACACACAACTGTTAACTCTTCAGTGATATGAATGACTTACCGCAGCTGTTACTACTGAGTAATCATAAGCTGACACACAGCTGTTTAACTCTTCAGTGACCACATATTGACACGGCTGTTTAACTGCTGGTGTGTAGCTGGCGCACAGCTGTTGGCTGCTAGTGTCATAGCTGACGCACAGCTGTTTAACCCTTTGAGTAATCATAGCTGACACACAGCTGTTTAACTCTTCAGTGACCATGGCTGACGCACGCAGCTGTTTAACGCTGAGTGTCCGCAACTGGCACGCAGCTGTTTAACCCTTTAGTGTCCGCAAGCTGACGCACAGCTGTTTAACCCTTTTGAAATCAATCCATCGAAGCGGCACGGCTGTTTGGCTCTTCGGTGACCGCATGGCTGACGCACAGCTGTTTAACCCTTCGTGACCATGGCTGACGCACAACTGTTGCTTCTTCAGTGTTCATAGCTGGCGCACAGCTGTTTAACTCTTCAGTGTCCATAACTCTTTAACTATTTAACCACAGTGTCCATGGCTGGCGCACGGCTGTTAACCCTTTAGTGTCATGAAGCTGGCTTTGCAACTGTTCAGTGTTCGTCTATTTCACCGGGTGGCGTGATGAGTTGGGGGTGCTCTGGGTCGTCAATGCTGACAAGCCGGAAGATCATGCTGGTGAATCGAACGGCGGTCAAGGTCATCGACCTGACTCTCCAAGCCTTCGCTCAACACCTGCAGTCGCGATACTACGAATTGAATTAATCTGTTTTTACGCCTCGCCATTGGGGTTTTCTTTGCGACAATGTCTGCTGTGTGAGCACGGCATGTTGCATCCGGTGGTAAACTAGCTGCTGCAGCAACATGATGACTGGTACGAATATTATATGCAGTGTAAATAACATGGCTGACTGGTACGATGTATATACGAATTGTGAAATAACATGGCTGACAGTACAGATGTATATAACATATTGACTGGTACGGAATATTTATCTTCTGAAGGTGTAAAATGTACGTGACTGTACGAATAATATAACATGATGACATCTACGAATATTATACTTTCTTTAGTATTGAGCTATTACGAATATTATGCTACGGAGTGTAAATCTTTATAATGACTGAATTGCAGTATATATAACATAATGACACTGGTACAGGTATATCACTAGCATGATGACTGAAGCTACTGAATTGTATATAACATGATGACGTACAGATACTATGTACGGGTATATATAACATGATGACTATTTAGTGTATATAACATATTGATATATAACATAATGACTGAGTACGGAGTAACAAATAACATTGATGACATTACGAATGTATACGCAACATGATGACAATTCTAGTAATATAACATGTGACGTACGCAACATGATGACTATTTTGAGGCATTATGCGGTGACTGAAACACAGGTATATATAACATGATGACTGGTAGGTATATAACATGATGACACAATTTTAGTAATATATGGCTGTGATGACTGGCTGAATTATCTTATAACATGATGACTATTACGTACAACATAACATGATACGACTGGACACGAATATAGCGCGACGGCTATTACCCGAATTAACTGGCTGGTGTATAACATGATGTGGCTGCAATATATATAACGCGGTGACTGAAGCACAGGTAATATAACATGTTGGCTATTCACGAATTGTATATCTTTGTATATATAACATGATGACTATTACAGTATAACATGATGACACAATTACGAACAATATGCTCTTATGTTGTGTACAATTAGCTATATAACATGATGACTGGCTGCAGATGTAAATGGCACATGATGACAATTTTAGACTATATATAACATGATGACTGAAACAGTGTATATGACCCGATATATAACATATTGGCGCTGAGCCTGCTATACTGATGACTATTACGAATTCTTATATATTGACTGAGTACCGAATTTCTTGCTGCTAACATGATGACTGAAATAACATGATAACTGAATACAGGCTATATAACATGATGACTGAACAGGCCATATATAACATGATGACAAACCACAATTATATATTGGCACAAAATTAATATATAACATGATGACTGGTACAGATATGCTATAATGACGAGCCGCAGTATATATAACATGATGACTGGTTCACAGGTATACTCTTTATAATGAATGGATACGATATCTTTATGATGACTATTACAGATGTATATAACATGATGACTGGTACAATTATATAGAACATAAATAGTAATTTTAGTATATATAACATGATGACTGTCACAGATATTGCTCTCTTTATGATGACTGTACAGGCAATATAACATGATGACGAAGTACAGGTAACTAATATAACATATTGACTGGTGACGCAGATAATATAACATAATGACAATTTTGAGACATATCATAACATGACTGGTACACAGAATAACATAACATGATGACAATTACAGGTATATAGAACATGGCTGACTGGTACGCAGGTATATATAACATATTAGCTGTGCAGGTAATATATAACATGATGATGAAATTACAGGTATATGAACATGACTGGTACGGGTATATAACATGACTGATTACGAAGATACATTATACTGAACATATTGACGGTACGAATTCATTAATATAACATGACGAAACGCAGATAGCTATGCAATTAGCTATATAACATGTGACTGAAACAGGTGTATTGCTCTATCCCTGGGTGTATACTGTGACTGGTACAGGTAATATAACATGATGACTGGTACAATTATTATCTCTTTATGATGACTGGTACGAATTATTATATTTATAATGACTGAACGCAGTATAACATGATGACTATTTTAGCTATGTTTTATGTGACTGGTACGGAGTATATATAACATGACTGAGCGCAGATATTATATAACATGATGACTGGTAGATATGCAAACATAAATGACTGGTACAGGTATATATAACATGACAGTACGGAAGCTATATAACATGGCGCTAAGTACGGAATACGAATTGTATAACATGATGACGATATATATAACATATTGGCGAGCACCGTTTAGCAAATGACTGAGCAGGCTGTATACTGAAAACGCCAATGACTAGTACAGAATCATATACTGGTGTATATTTATATTGACTGTACAATTATATAACGCGTGACTGGTACGAATTAACAATATAACATATTGACTGAGCCGCAGGTATTATAACATGACTGGTGCAGGTAATATAACATGTGACTGAAGTACGAACCAGTATGTCTTTATGGCGGACTGGTACGAATTGAACGGAGCGCTACAAGTAGATATTCCATCCGCGGTATCACTACGAAAATACGGAGTGTTTATTCCTGACGATGAAGGCTGTAATACAGTGTTTATTTCTGAAGCAGTAAGAACACTATGCAGTGTTTATTTCGCAACGAGTAAGAACCGCTGTATACAGTGTTTATTTCACAACGGTAAAATTACGAATTGTATATAACATGACAATTTTAGTAACATGCTTCACAGGTGTTTATTTCAGCAATTGCGACAATATGCTGTTGCGCGCATTTGTGTGAGCATGACTATGTGTTGTTGGCGTGTTTTAAGATCAAAGGGCTTTCAGGGTCATCCTGGGCTTACGCGTTCTGAAGATATGTGGTCTCTGAATAGCGTTATGCTGAGCTGTTACCAGGACTTCAGTGCGACAGTGGGAACCGCAACCACGCAGCGTTCGCGATGTAATTTTATCTTAAGAACTGTTATGATGCATTCTAATGTCCCCCTGTCCTCGTCGGCTAGATCGATGCCCCCCAGACCCGGGGCCTGCCTTGCGGAGAACACTGCTGGTACCGATCATAGACAAACGCTTCTTCAGGAGGACACGACTCCAGCTACCGTCTGAGAATCAAAGATATCGGCTGGTGCGACACTTTAACTCGCGCTGCCAGTCTTGGCGCCATCACTTCTCTCTTGGTCAGAATAACCGTGCAGGCAGAATTGTGATTTTGGAGTTATTATCCTGTTGAAAAACGGAAATGATGTCGCTAAGCGCAGACCGAATGGCAAATGGGCATTGCTATGTAGCCATGCTGTTGAGTGACAGCCCAATTCTAGATGGAAATCGACAGTGTCACCAGCAAAAACGCCGCATCACCTCTCCTCCATGGCTGGGCAGTCACAGCTGCACCTGACTCAGCTCTCTCTGGGTGGTGCTCCATGCCTGGCTCTATCATCTCTAGAGGAGTCAGGTATTCGATGCGCTACTGACTCATCTATCCTCTGGAGGAGTCAGGTGACACAGTATACACTGATATCTATCCTGCTCTAAGTCAGGTGCTCCGGTGTGCCTGACTCTATCTATCCTCGCTCTGGAAGTCCGAGGTAACCTGACTAGCGCACCCGAGCTCTATCTATCCTCTCTGGAGGTCAGGTGTTACAGTGTACTGACTTTCTATCTATCTCTGGAAAGTCAGATTATTTGTATGCCTGACTCTAATCTATCTCTGGAGGTCGAACCTGCGCCTGACTCTATCAATCTCTCTGGAAGTCCCCGCGTACGCTGACTTCACAATCTAATCACTGCAGAGGGTCCGAGGTATTACGGTATGCCTGACTCTATCTATCCTGCTCTGGAGGAGTCGGCCATGACCACGGTAGCCTGCCTGGCACTTCTTTACTCTTGGTCGCCCAAATGACGCCCTAGTCGTTCGGAGCCGCTGGTTAACAATGGTATGCTACGGGGCCCTGGTCGAGCTGTAGTGTGCTGCAGGGCCTGGTTAGCTGTGGTGTGCTATGGAGTCTGGTTAACGAGTAGTGTGCTACAGAGCCCTGGTTAGCAGTGAGTGTACCCACACGGAGTCCTGGTTGGCTGTCAGTGTACTACTGGGCCCTGGTTAACAGTAGTGTACCAAGGGCCCTAGTTATCTGAGTGTGTACTACAGAGGCCCTGGTTAGCAGTCAGTGTACTGCAGAGCGCCTGGTTTAACAGTGGTGTGCTTCCAGAGCCCTGGTTAGCTGTGGTGTACTACAGACCCCTGGTTAGCTGGTAGTTGTACTACAGGGCCCTGGTTAACGGTGGTGTACTACCAGACCCACTGGTTGGCTGGTGGTGTACTACGGAGGCCCTGGTTGTACAGTAGTGTACTGCAGACCCCTGGTTAACAGTAATTGTACTGCGGAGCCTGGTTAACAGTAGTGTACTACAGGCCCTGGTTGGCTCGTTGAGTGCCGCTGCAGAGCCTGGTCAGCAGTAGTTGTACTGCAGAGTCCTGGTTAGCTGTGGTGTACTACAGAGTCCTGGTTGGCTGAGTAGTGTACTACAGAGTCACGGTTGTGGTGGTGTACTACAGGAGTCCTGGTTATCTGTAGTGTACTACAGAGCCCTGGTTAGCTGGTGAGTGTGCTTCAGAGCCCTGGTTAGCTGGTGAGTGTACTGCAGAGCCCTGGTTGGCTGTAGTGTTGCTACAGGAAGCCCTGGATTAACAGCAGTGTAGTGCAGAGCCCTGGTTAGCAGTGGTGTACTGCAGAGTCTGGATGCTGTAGTGGTGTACTACAGAGTCCTGGTTGCTGGTAATTAGTACTTCTGAGCCCTGAAAGTTGGCAGTAGTTGTACGTCGGAGGCCGCAGTTGAGCAGTAGTGTAACTGCAAGAAGCGCTGGTTAGCTGTAGTGTACTACAGAGCCCTGGTTAACTGGTAGTTGTACCACAGAGTCACGGTTAGCTGTGGTGGCGCTACGGGGCCTGCAGTTGGCAGTGGTAGTGCTACAGAGCCCTGGTCAACAGTAGTGTGCTACAGAGCCCTGGTTAACAGTAGTGTACTACAGAGCCACTGGTTAACTGTGGTGGCTACTACAGAGCCACTGGTTAGCTGTGGTGTACTACAGAGCCCTGGTGAACAGTGGTGTACTGCAGAGTCTGGTTAGCTGGTAGTGTGCTGGAGGCCCGCAGTTAGCTGTAGTGTGCACTACAGAGTCCTGGTCAACAGCAGTGTACTACAGAGCCACAGTTAACAGTAGTACTATACAGAACCCTGGCACGTAGTGTACTACAGAGCCTGGTTAACAGTAGTGACTACGGAAGGCCCTAGTTGGACAATGTATACTGCAGAACCTGGTTACCGTGAATATTGAACAGGTTGCCACCAATGAGGCTCACCTGGTTATTCGCGTGAATCTCCACACACTGCTATGAATCAGGGCTTTTGAGTTGGGGTGCAGTGGGCGAAATAGAACCTGCGTTTTCCCTTATTGAGATTTTGTAGAATCAGTATTTTGGTGGCGACAACAGATGTGCCTTCTGTTCAACAAGGCCCGCCGGTGCCGCGAGACTGAGATAGGCATCAGAAATCAAGGAGGAACTCGTAAATCCATCTTCAGCTGGCTCTGGGCGACATGGTACGGAGTTTGAATTAGAAGTTATGTGGCGTCATCTGTATATCGCGTTTATAAACCCCTTTTACATTAAGCCATTTAAAATGCTGTATTAACCTTTATTTAATCAGGTTAATCTGACCGAATATTCAAAAAATATATATGTATATATTTTGCGAGAAACTAAACAACGAAGCAGGTTTGAAGAGTAGGTGGTAACTTTATTGCCTGCAGGATACTCGACTAACCGCGAGTTAATTTCCATTAGCAGCGTGTCCTTCAGGAACTAACCTGCTGCGAGACGCATTAACTGCGGCTAATTCCACTCACCTGAATGAAGTGTCTGAGCGAGGATTGAGACGCAATCCATCCTGTCAGGAAAGATATAGTGATAGTCATCCCCCTTCGAATGTCGATTTTCATATTTAATTAATCAAATGTTTTTTGTTCGATTTTTTGGTTAATATTAAAAATATACACTTTAATTTTTGAGTGTGACTCCAAATCCAGAACTCCATGGAGTTGATAAATTTGATTTCCATTGATCACTTGTGTTGATTGTTGTCAGCAGCATTCAACTATGTAAGAAGAAGTATTTAATGAGAATATTTCATTCATTCAGATCTAGGATATGTTATTTGAGTGTTCCCTTTATTTTTGAGGGAGCAGTATGCATCCCAACACCTCCGCCATAGCATTCCTGTCTCTTCTATTGAAGTTATATCCTTGTAGTACTTACTGCTGGAGCATTAATGAAGCTCTAAGTGAGTTTCAGTGTATATTAAAATACCATTTACTAATGGCGGGATGCATTTAAAAGTTCAGAATACATTTATATGATTTTATAAAATGATTTTATTGATATTAGTGGAGGAAAGAGTAGCTCTGTGCATGGATGTACACACACACCAAAGCGGCATTAAAATTATAAAATAATACAATAAACACTACAATTTTAAAAGCCTAGTTCACACCGTAGCCTGCAAGAATTAAAACGTGGTACTGACTGCGCGTTGTCTTGAGTGAAGGGTAGCCTAGTGGTTAGAGTGTAGAGGTGGCAGGGTAGCCTAGTGGTTGAGTGTAGAGGTGGCAGGGTAGCCTAGTGGTTAAGTGTTGGACTAGTAACGGAAGGTTGCAGGTTCAAATCCACGAGCTGAGCAAGGTACAAATCTGTCGTTCTGCCCCTAGACAAGGCAGTATTTTACCTTTATTTAACTAGGCAAGTCAGTTAGAACAAATTCTTATTTTCAATGACCTAGGAACAGTGGGTTAACTGCCTGTTCAGGGGCAGAATGACAGATTTGTACCTGGTCAGCTCGAGACCGATCTTGCACCCTCGGTTACTGGTCAACGCTCAGCCACCTAGCCACCTGCACGCTCTGAGGGTGACCAGTCTCCTTAGCTTAGCTGGCTAGAGAGGAACCAGGCTCAGAGGGTGAGATGAAACCTGGAGCAGAGGAGGGACGGGGAGGGGCCAGAGGCTCCCTCCTCTGCTCCTCTCCCGTCCCTCCTCTCCTCTCCCGTCCTCTCCCCTCTCCCGTCCCTCCTCTGCTCCTCTCCCGTCCCACTCTGCTCCTCTCCCCGTCCCTCCTCTGCTCCTCTCCCCGTCCCTCCTCTGCTCCCTCTCCCCGTCCTCCTCTGCTCCCCCGTCCCTCTCTCCTCTCTCCCGCTCCTCTCCTCGTCCCTCCTCTCACTCTCCCCGTCCCTCCCTCTCCTCTCCCCGTCCTCCCTCTGCTCCCTCTCCCCCGTCCCTCCTCTCCCTCTCCCCGTCCCTCCTCTCTCTGCTCCTCTCTCCCCGTCCCTCCTCTGCTCTCCCTCTCCCTCGTCCCTCCTCTCTCTCCCGCTCTCCTCCCTCTCCCGTCCTCCTGCTCCTCTCCCCGTCCCTCCTCTCCCCGTCCTCCTCTGCTCCCTCTCCCTCCTCTCCTGCTCTCCTGCTCCTCTCTCCCGTCCCTCCTCTCCTCTCCTCTCCCCGTCCCTCCTCTCCTCTCCTCTCCCCGTCCCTCCTCTGCTCCTCTCCTCCTCTCCTCTCCCCGTCCCTCATCTCCTCTCTCCCCGTCCTCTCCTCTCCTCTCCCCGTCCTCCTCTCCTCTCCCTCTCCCCGTCCCTCCTCTCCTGCTCTCCTGCTCCCTCTCCCGTCCCTCCTCTGCTCCCTCTCCCGTCCCTCCTCTGCTCCTCTCCCCGTCCCTCCTCTGCTCCCTCTCCCCATCCCTCCTCTGCTCCCTCTCCCTCTCTCCTGCTCCTCCTGCTCCCTCTCCCCGTCCCTCCTCTCCTCTCCCCGTCCTCTCCTCTCCCTCTCCCCTCCTCTCCTCTCCCGCTCCCTCCTCTGCTCCTCTCTCCCGTCCCTCCTCTGCTCCTCTCCCGTCCCTCCTCTGCTCCCTCTCCCCGTCCCTCCTCTGCTCCCTCTCCCTCCTCTCACTCTCCTAGTCCCTCCTCCTCCTCTCCCCGTCCACTCCTCTCCTCTCCCGTCCCTCCTCTCCTCTCCCCGTCCCCTCTCTCTGCTCTCCTGCTCCTCTCCCGTCCCTCCCTCTGCTCCCTCTCCCCGTCCCTCCTCTGTCCCTCTCCCTGTCCTCCTCTGCTCCACCTCCCCGTCCCTCCTCTGCTCCCTCTCCCTCCTCTCCTCCTCTCCCGTCCCTCCTCTCACTCTCCCCGTCCCTTTCCTCTCCTCTCCCCGTCCTCCCTCCTCCCGTCCTCCTCTCTCCCCGTCCCTGCTCCTGCTCCCTCCCCGTCCTCCTCTGCTCCCTCTCCCCGTCCCTCCTCTCTGCTCCTCTCCCCTCTCTCTGTCCCTCCCTGCTCCCTCTCCCTCCCTCCCGCTCTCCTGCTCCCTCTGTCCCTCCTCCTCTCCCGTCCTTCCTCTCCCTCTCTCCCCTCTCCCGTCCCTCCTCTGCTCCCTCTCCCTCCTCCCTCTCCCTGCTCCCTCCTCTCCTCTGCTCCCTCTCCCCGTCCCCCTCCTTTCCGTCCCTCCTCTCTCCCTCCCCGTCCCTCCTCTGTCCCTCTCCCTCCCTCTCTCCCCGTCCCTCCTCCCTCTGCTCCTCTCCTGCCCCCTGTCCCGTCCTCCCTCTGCTCCCTCTCCCCGTCCCTCCTCTGCTCCTCTCCCCTCTCTCTGCTCCTCTGTCCCTCCTCTCCCTCTCCCTCCTCTCCTGCTCTCCTGCTCCCTCTCCCGTCCCTCCTCTCCCCGCTTTCCTCTCTCCCCGTCCCTCCTCTGCTCCCTTTCCCCTGTCCCTCCTCTGCTCCCTCTCCCGTCCCTCCCCTCTGCTCCCTCTCCCTCCCTCCTCTGCCTCCCTCCCTCCTCTCCTGCTCTCGCTCCTCTCCCGTCCTCCTCGCCTCTCCCGTCCCTCCTCTGCTCCTCTCCCGTCCCTCTCTGCTCCCTCTCCCTCCTCCTTCCTCTCCTCTCCCTGCTCTCCCTCCCTCCTCGTCCCTCCCTCCCTCTCCCAAATCCTAACTTTAACAATTCGATCATCCTAAACTGAAAATAGATCTTTGTAGCATCACGTTCATCAACCTGACTTCCCCCTGTTGCAATCACTTCCTCCCGGTGCAGGTCAACCTATCGTCTCACCTGGAGGGACGGACATGCTTGCGGAGAAAGCTGATGAGCGGAATTCATCGACCTGCTGAAGCGGATGCTTCGATTGGACGCTGACAAGAGGATCACGCCCACTAAGGCAGCTGGGTCATCCCTTTGCTCACCATGAGTCACCTGCTGGACTTCCCTCACAGTTCCCAGTACGTACACCTGTCTGTGGTGTGAAAGAATGTTTGGGTTGTGGTGGTGGTGGGGGGTCACGATTTGACTTTTCGCTCTGTGGGGAAATGTAATTGTTTGAGTCAATTGATTAAATTATTTGATGGAACAATAGATTGATTGTTTGTTTGTCACCCCTTGCAGTGTAGTCTTGTTTTCAGAACATGGAGCTTTGTAAACACAGGGAGCTCATCGTTCGACACAACAACAACAAACTCTCTTCTCCACCAACCTCTTCCTAGTGCTGCACCCCGGCAACCTCACTGTCACCTTCAGCAGCCAGCTGAGCCAGGCACAACCAGTACACACACACATACACACACACACACACCACACTCACTCACTCCACTCACGCAGCCCTTGCCTTCATGCATATCACGCACACACACACACACACACACACACACACACAAACACACTCCCTCTCACTCCACTCACTCACTCACTCACTCACTCACTCACGCCTTTGCATACACACACACGCACACACACACACACACACAAACACACTCCCTCTCTCACTCACTCACGCACACTCACTCACTCCCTCCCTCTCTCACTCACTCACTCACACACACTCCCTCTCTCTCTCTCACTCACTCACTCACTCACTCACTCACTCCCACTCACTGCTCACTCCTCACTCACTCACTCACTCACACACACACACAGTGCAAGTCACCAGGGGCCAGATGTATCAATGATTGGCGATTTAGGATCAGCTTTGCCTTTTAGACAAGTGAGATCTGATCCTAGATCAGCATGTACTTTAAGGCTCTTTAAATTATAGGTCCAGATCTATGAACAAAATGACCGGGACAAAACCGTTTGTTCAACTTCCGCCTGACCGACCAGTGGTGGAACTCTAAATGAGCAGTAAACCAACAGGTCCCGTCAGCAGGGGCGCTGTTCCTCTCATGAACTACCAGCCGGCCCTGTACCAGCAGAGCCACCATCAACATCCCTGGTCTGGCCCAGCAGAGTGTCCCGTGCAGGCACGCCCACCGGCCTGGCCTGCCAGACTGGGCCTTCCAGCAGACTCTCATCGTCTGCCCACCAAACACCATACAAGGTAGAGCCGAACACTATGATGTTGATGGTATTGAGACGACGAGTTGGGTTCATCAGAGGACTAAAGGGAAGTCCAAGTCCTCTGGAGTTTCAAATGTTTCGGGAACATGACCCAAAAATGATCTTCATCCACGATAGAGGAATACTTATGGGCCTCCAGTGGCGCAGTTTTCTAGAGGCGTTACTACAGACCTGGGTTCATTCCCGGACTGTGCCACAACCGGCCCGTTGCCGGGGAAGTCCCATAGGACGGAGCGCAATTGACCCAACTTCGTCTGGGTTGGGGAGGATTTTGGCAGGAGGCTTCTGGCTCATCGCACTCTTGCGACTCCTTGTGGCTGGCAGGTGCCTGCAGGCTGACTCCAGTCACCAGCTGAGCAGTGTTTTCCCTCCGACACATTGGGGCGGCTGGCCTTCTAGGTTAAGCTGGTGGGTGTTAAGGCAGCGATTAAATGGGTTATGTTTCAGAAGGACGCATGACCTCCACCGTCGCCTCTCCCGAGCCCGTTGGGGGGTGCAGCGATGAGACAAGATCGAATTGAAATTAGGGGGGGAAGAAGGGTTAAAAATAAAACAAAATAGGGAATACTTATAACAGCATATAAATTAACTACCCTGGTCCCAGATCTGTTTAGGACACATAACAGCATATAAAATGAACTACCCTGGTCCAGATCTGTTTAAGGAACAGCATATAAATGAACTACCCTGGTCCCAGATCTGTTTAGGAGGCATATGATAACCACCTGGTCCCAGATCTGTTTAGGACACCTTATAACGGCATATAAATGAACTACCCTGGTCCCAGATCTGTTTAGGACACATAGGAATACTTATAACAGCATATAAAATGAACTACCCTGGTCCCAGATCTGTTTAGGACACATGGTTCATGTTTTCAGCAGAACATTTACATCTGTGTTTCTTATTGGACAAGTCAAATCTTTGAAATTGTTTATGTTGCGTTTATTTTTGTTCACAGACAGTTCAGAGTGGTCCAGCTCAGACAGACCCAGCTCAGACAGACCCAGCTCAGACAGACCCAGCTCAGACAGATCCAGCTCAGATAGATCCAGCTCAGAGACATTCAGCTCAGAGACATTCATCTCAGAGACATTCAGCTCAGAGACATTCAGCTCTAGAGACATTCCGCTCAGAGACATTCAGCTCAGAGACATTCAGCTCAGAGACATTCAGCTCAGAGACATTCAGCTCAGGACATTCAGCTCAAGACATTCCGCTCAGAGACATTCAGCTCAGAGACATTCAGCTCAGAGACATTCATCTCAGAGACATTCCGCTCAGAGACATTCAGCTCAGAGACATTCAGCTCAGAGACATTCATCTCAGAGACATTCCGCTCAGAGACATTCCGCTCAGAGACATTCAGCTCAGAGACATTCAGCTCAGAGACATTCATCTCAGAGACATTCAGTCTCAGAGACATTCCGCTCAGAGACATTCCGCTCAGAGACATTCAGCTCAGAGACATTCATCTCAGAGACATTCAGCTCAGAGACATTCCGCTCAGAGACATTCAGCTCAGAGACATTCAGCTCAGAGACATTCATCTCAGAGACATTCCGCTCAGAGACATTCAGCTCAGAGACATTCAGCTCAGAGACATTCATCTCAGAGACATTCAGCTCAGAGACATTCAGCTCAGAGACATTCAGCTCAGAGACATTCCGCTCAGAGACATTCAGCTCAGAGACATTCAGCTCAGAGACATTCAGCTCAGAGACATTCCGCTCAGAGACATTCAGCTCAGAGACATTCAGCTCCAGAGACATTCATCTCAGAGACATTCCAGCTCAGAGACATTCAGCTCAGAGACATTCAGCTCAGAGACATTCATCTCAGAGACATTCAGCTCAGAGACATTCCGCTCAGAGACATTCAGCTCAGAGACATTCAGCTCCAGAGACATTCAGCTCAGAGACATTCAGCTCAGAGACATTCAGCTCAGAGACATTCCGCTCAGAGACATTCAGCTCAGAGGACATTCCGCTCAGAGACATTCAGCTCAGAGACATTCAGCTCAGAGACATTCCGCTCAGAGACATTCATCTCAGAGACATTCAGCTCAGAGACATTCAGCTCAGAGACATTCATCTGCTCAGAGACATTCATCTCAGAGACATTCAGCTCAGAGACATTCAGCTCAGAGACATTCAGCTCAGAGACATTCAGCTCAGAGACATTCAGCTCAGAGACATTCAGCTCAGAGACATTCCGCTCAGAGACATTCAGCTCAGAGACATTCCAGCTCAGAGACATTCAGCTCAGAGACATTCAGCTCAGAGACATTCAGCTCCAGAGACATTCATCTCAGAGACATTCCGGCTCAGGAGACATTCAGCTCAGAGACATTCAGCTCAGAGACATTCATCTCCAGAGACATTCAGCTCAGAGACATTCCGCTCAGAGACATTCAGCTCAGAGACATTCATCTCAGAGACATTCAGCTCAGAGACATTCAGCTCAGAGACATTCAGCTCAGAGACATTCATCTCAGAGACATTCAGCTCAGAGACATTCCGGCTCAGAGACATTCAGCTCAGAGACATTCAGCTCAGAGACATTCCGCTCAGAGACATTCAGCTCAGAGACAGTTCATCTCAGAGACATTCAGCTCAGAGACATTCAGCTCAGAGACATTCAGCTCAGAGACATTCAGCTCAGAGACATTCATCTCAGAGACATTTCCAGCTCAGAGACATTCAGCTCAGAGACATTCAGCTCCAGAGACATTCCGCTCAGAGACATTCAGCTCAGAGACATTCAGCTCAGAGACATTCATCTCAGAGACATTCAGCTCAGAGACATTCATCTCAGAGACATTCAGCTCAGGAGACATTTCAGCTCAGAGACATTCATCTGCTCCAGAGACATTCAGCTCAGAGACATTCAGCTCAGAGACATTTTCGACTCAAGAGACATTCATGCTCAAGAGACATTCAGCTCCAGAGACAATTCAGCTCAGAGACATTCAGCTCAGAGACATTCATCTCAGAGACATTCATCTCATGAGTTCCATCAGAGCAGATTTTCGTTTAGAATGGAAAAATAGATATCGTGTTTATGCATCAAATGTTGAGTACATCGAATAAGTATCCCGAGACCCAATCGTATCGATTCGCTTTCTAATCAAACCAAGAATCACGAATTGTTTTCATAATTAAGCATTATGGTTCCTGTATTTGTAGTGCGAGCCCATCTATATACGTATAGTTTTAGCAAGTCAGTTAGGACATCTTGCTTTGTACAATCAAATCAAATCAAATCAAATTTTATTTGTCACATACACATGGTTAGCAGATGTTAATGCGAGTGTAGCGAAATGCTTGTGCTTCTAGTTCCGACAATGCAGTGATAACCAACAAGTAATCTAACTAACAATTCCAAAACTACTGTCTTATACACAGTGTAAGGGGATAAGGAATATGTACATAAGGATATATGAATGAGTGATGGTACAGAGCAGCATACAGTAGATGGTATCGAGTACAGTATATACATATGAGATGAGTATGTAGACAAAGTAAACAAAGTGGCATAGTTAAAGTGGCTAGTGACATAAGAATGCAGTCGATGATCTAGAGTACAGTATATACATATGCATATGAGATGAATAATGTAGGGTAAGTAACATTATATAAGGTAGCATTGTTTAAAGTGGCTAGTGATATATTTACATCATTTCCCATCAATTCCCATTATTAAAGTGGCTGGAGTTGGGTCAGTGTCAATGACAGTGTGTTGGCAGCAGCCACTCAATGTTAGTGGTGGCTGTTTAACAGTCTGATGGCCTTGAGATAGAAGCTGTTTTTCAGTCTCTCGGTCCCAGCTTTGATGCACCTGTACTGACCTCGCCTTCTGGATGATAGCGGGGTGAACAGGCAGTGGTTCGGGTGGTTGATGTCCTTGATGATCTTTATGGCCTTCCTGTAACATCGGGTGGTGTAGGTGTCCTGGAGGGCAGGTAGTTTGCCCCGGTGATGCGTTGTGCAGACCTCACTACCCTCTGGAGAGCCTTACGGTTGAGGCGGAGCAGTTGCCGTACCAGGCGGTGATACAGCCCGCCAGGATGCTCTCGATTGTGCATCTGTAGAAGTTTGTGAGTGCTTTTGGTGACAAGCCGAATTTCTTCAGCCTCCTGAGGTTGAAGAGGCGCTGCTGCGCCTTCTTCACGACGCTGTCAGTGTGAGTGGACCAATTCAGTTTGTCTGTGATGTGTATGCCGAGGAACTTAAAACTTGCTACCCTCTCCACTACTGATCCATCGATGTGGATAGGGGGTGTTCCCTCTGCTGTTTCCTGAAGTCCACAATCATCTCCTTAGTTTTGTTGACGTTGAGTGTGAGGTTATTTTCCTGACACCACACTCCGAGGGCCCTCACCTCCTCCCTGTAGGCCGTCTCGTCGTTGTTGGTAATCAAGCCTACCACTGTTGTGTCGTCCGCAAACTTGATGATTGAGTTGGGCGTGCATATGCCGCAGACGTGGGTGAACAGGGAGTACAGGAGAGGGCTCAGACGCACCCTTAACAGGGCCCCGGTGTTGAGGATCAGCGGGGAGGAGATGTGTGCCTACCCTCACCACCTGAGGGCGGCCCTTCCCAGGAAGTCAGTACCCAGTTGCACTGGGGCGGAGTCGAGACCCAGGGTCTCGAGCTTGATGGCGAGCTTGGAGGGTACTATGGTGTTGAATGCCAGAGCTGTAGTCGATGAACAGCATTCTCACATAGGTATTCCTCTTGTCCAGGTGAGGTTGGGGCAGTGTGCAGTGTGGTTGAGATTGCACTCGTCTGTGGACCTATTTGGCGGTAAAAGCAAATTGGAGTAGGTCTAGGGTGTCAGGTAGGGTGGAGGTGATATGGTCCTTGACTAGTCTCAAGCACTCATGATGACGGAAGTGAGTGCTGCGGGGCGGTAGTCGTTTAGCTCAGTTACCTTAGCTTTCTTGGGAACAGGAACAATGGTGGCCCTCTTGAAGCATGCAGGAACAGCAGACTGGTATAGGGATTGATTGAATATGTCCGTAAACACACCCCGGCCAGCTGGTCTGCATGCTCTGAGGGCGCGGCTGGATACCCCGTCTGGGCCTGCAGCCTTGCAGGGTTAACACGTTTAATCTTCTCACTGGCTGCAGTGAAGGAGACCGCATGTTTTCGATTGCAGGCCGTGTCAGTGGCAATGTATTGTCCTCAAGCGGGCAAAAAAGTGATTTAGTCTGCCTGGGAGCAAGACATCCTGGTCCGTGACTGGGCTGGGTTTCTTCTTGTAGTCCGTGATTGACTGTAGACCCTGCCACATGCCTCTTGTGTCTGAGCCATTGAATTGAGATTCCACTTTGTCTCTGTACTGACGCTTAGCTTGTTTAATAGCCTTGCGGAGGAATAGCTGCATTGTTTATATTCGGACATATTACCAGACACCTTGCCCTGATTAAAAGCAGTGGTTCGCGCTTTCAGTTTCACGCGAATGCTGCCATCAATCCACGGTTTCTGGTTTGGAATGTTTTATCGTTGCTATGGGAACGACATCTTCGATGCACGTTCTAATGAACTCGCACCGAATCAGCGTATTCGTCAATATTTCCATCTGGCCTGTCCGAAACATCCCAGTCCACCAGTCTTGGAGTGTGGAGTCAGCTTGGTCTGACCAGCGTTGGACAGACCTCAGCGTGGGAGCCTCTTGTTTTAGTTTCTGCCTGTAGGCAGGGATCAGCAAAATGGAGTCGTGGTCAGCTTTTCCGAAGGGGCGGGGCAGGGCCTTATGCGTCGCGGAAGTTAGAGTAACAATGATCCAGGTTTTACCACCCTGGTTGCGCAATCGATATGCTGGTAAAATTTAGGGAGTCTTGTTTTCAGATTAGCTTTGTTAAAATCCCCTTTATTTAAGCTACAATGAATGCAGCCTCCCGGATAAATGGTTTCCAGTTTGCAAAGAGTTAAATAAAGTTCGTTCAGAGCCATCGATGTGTCTGCTTGGGGGGGGGATATATACGGCTGTGATTATAATCGAGGAGAATTCTCTTGGAAGATGTCGGTCTACATTTGATTGTGAGGAATTCTAAATCAGGTGAACAGAAGGATTTGAGTTCCCTGTATGTTCCTTCATCACCATGTCTCGTTAGTCATGAGGCATACGCCCCCGCCACTCTTCTTACCAGAAGATGTTTGTTTCTGTCGGCGCGTGCGTGGAGAAACCCGTTGGCACCGCGTCGGATAGCGTCTTCCCAGTAAGCCATGTTTCTGTGAAGCAGAGAACGTTGCAGTCTCTGATGTCCCTCTGGAATGCTACTCTTGCTCGGATTTCGTCAACCTTGTTGTCAAGAGACTGGACATTGGCAAGAAGAATGCTGGGGAGTGGTGCGCGATGTGCCCTTTTTCGGAGTCCAGAACACCGCCTCGTTTCCCTCTTTTTTCGGAGTCGTTTCCTTGGGTCGCTGCATGCGATCCATTCCGTTGTCCTGTTTGTAAGGCAGAACACCGGATCCGCGTCGCGGAAAACATATTCTTGGTCGTACTGATGGTGAGTTGGCGCTGATCTTATATTCAGTAGTTCTTCTCGACTGTATGTAATGAAACCTAAGATGACCTGGGGTACTAATGTAAGAAATAACACGTAAAAAAAAACAAAAAACTGCATAGTTTCCTAGGACACGAAGCGCAGGCGGCCATCTCAGTCGGCGCCGGAAGTACTCAGGACACAAGTCGGTTAGGGGACATCTACTTTGTACATGACACAAGTCAGTTAGGACATCTGCTTTGTACATGACACAAGTCAGTTAGGACATCTACTTTGTGCAGGACACAAGTCCCAGTTAGGACATCTGCTTTGTACATGACACAAGTCGGTTAGGACATCTACTTTGTGCAGGACACAAGTCGGTTAGGACATCTGCTTTGTGCAGGACACAAGTCGGTTAGGACATCTACTTTGTGCAGGACACAAGTCGGTTAGGACATCTACTTTGTGCAGGACACAAGTCGGTTAGGACATCTACTTTGTATTTGGCTAAGGTGTATGTAAACTTCAGACCGTCTGAATTACTTGGGACTTAGCAACACTGTTGTGATGTCATGGTGGTCACTGATTGGCTGTTCTTCTGTCTGCAGGTCTCCAGTCATCCAATAAGAGCTCTAGTTTCCCAGTGAGGATGAACAGTTCAGCCCCCATAGTGAACCAGAACCAATCAACACAGCCACTGCAGCTGCAGCCTGCCATGCTCACACAGGTACATGTGTCTGTCTGTCTGTCTGTCTGTCTGTCTGTCTGTCTGTCTGTCTGTCTGTCTGTCTGTCTGTCTGTCTGTCTGTGTATGTGTATCTGTTTGTGTCTGCTTGTGTGTGTCTGTCTGTGTGTGTGTGTGTGTATCTGTGTGTGTCTGTCTGTCTGTGTGTATCTGTGTGTGTGTGTGTGTATCTGTGTGTGTCTGTCTGTCTGTGTGTATCTGTCTGTGTGTGTGTGTGTGTATCTGTGTGTGTCTGTCTGTCTGTGTGTATCTGTGTGTGTCTGTGTGTGTGTGTGTATCTGTGTGTGTCTGTCTGTCTGTGTGTATCTGTCTGTGTGTGTGCGTGTCTGTGAGAACTCCAGGTCTTGAAGCTCAGAGAATCTAGAACATATTGACGGTTGAAAGGTTGTTGGAGTTGGGCTCATATCTCCTCCTCTCCCCATCCAAGGACCATCGTCATGACCTTGACAGTTTTATCGTCTGACCTACATCTTATCTCAATCAGTCCAGAAACACCTGCTTCCACAGGTCGAAATAACAGTGTTCACCAACCGAGGATAGAGTCTCTGCCAACTTATTTAACCTCCACCCTTTCCTGACCCATCCCCCTCCCTCCACCTCCCAGGGCTCCTGCACACCCCTGATGGTAGCCACCCTCCACCCCCACCCCCCATTGTGGGCGTAGCCCCCAGTACTCTGTTCCCCTGGGGCTGGGCTGTGATGCTGGCCACCCCACTCTGCTGGAGCACACTGCCACCGTGCTGGTAAAAAACACACACCTCCCACGTTCTCCCTTCTCCTCCTCGCTCACCCAGTTCAATCCTCTTCTTATTCTCTCCTTTCAATAATGTTCAGTCTCCACTCTGATTATCTCTGTCTCTTACCTCGTTCTCCGTCTCTACTCTGATTATCTCTGTCTCTTACCTCGTTCTCCGTCTCTACTCTGATTATCTCTGTCTCTTACCTCGTTCTCCGTCCCTACTCTGATTATCTCTGTCTCTTACCTCGTTCTCCGTCTCTACTCTGATTATCTCTGTTTCTTACCTCGTTCTCCGTCTCTACTCTGATTATCTCTGTCTCTTACCCGTTCTCCGTCTCTACTCTGATTATCTCTGTCTCTTACCTCGTTCTCCGTCTCTACTCTGATTATCTCTGTCTCTTACCTCGTTCTCCGTCTCTACTCTGATTATCTCTGTCTCTTACCTGCGTTCTCCGTTTCTACTCTGATTATCTCTGTCTCTTACCTCGTTCTCCGTCTACTCTGATTATCTCTCTCTCTTACCTGGTTCTCCGTCTCTACTCTGATTATCTCTCTCTCTCTTGCCTCATTCTCGTCTCTACTCTGATTATCTCTGTCTCTGTCTCTCTCTGATTATCTCTGTCTCTTACCTCGTTCTCCGTCTCTACTCTGATTATCTCTGTTTCTTACCTCGTTCTCCGTCTCTACTCTGATTATCTCTGTCTCTTACCTCGTTCTCCGTCTCTACTCTGATTATCTCTGTTTCTTACCTCGTTCTCGTCTCTACTCTGATTATCTCTGTCTCTTACCTCGTTCTCCGTCTCTACTCTGATTATCTCTGTTTCTTACTCGTTCTCCGTCTCTACTCTGATTATCTCTCTGTCTCTTACTGATTATCTCTGTCTCTCCTCGTTCTCCGTCTCTACTCTGATTATCTCTGTCTCTTACCTCGTTCTCCGTCTCTACTCTGATTATCTCTGTCTCTTACCTCGTTCTCCCGTCTCTACTCTGATTATCTCTGTCTCTTCCTCGTTCTCCGTCTACTCTGATTATCTCTCTCTTACCTGGTTCTCCGTCTCTACTCTGATTATCTCTCTCTCTCTTGCCTGGATTTCTCCGTCTCTGCTCTGATTATCTCTGTCTCTTACCTCGTTCCTCCGTCTCTACTCTGATTATCTCTGTCTCTGTCTCTACTCTGATTATCTCTGTCTCTTACTCGTTCCTCCGTCTCTACTCTGATTTATCTCTGTTTCTTACCTGGATTCTCAAATCTCTGCTCTGATTATCTCTGTCTCTTACCTCGTTCTCCGTCTCTACTCTGATTATCTCTGTTTCTTACCTGGTTCTCCGTCTCTACTCTGATTATCTCTGTCTTTACC